>NW_025408253.1:145296-194494 GCF_905475395.1 Chrysoperla carnea
AAAATGTATGCATAGAGGTCCTTTATGACTGGACTAAGTATAAATAAGCCAAAAATGATCAAATTTGACATTTTTCGATAAAAAAAACATTATTTGAAAATTTCCGACTTTACAACTAAAGTGTCATGACTATACAAATCATTGAAATTTTGATCCAAGTAAGTCAAAATGTATGCATAGAGGTCCTTTATGACTGGACTAAGTATAAATAAGCCAAAAATGATCAAATTTGACATTTTTTGATTTAAAAAACATTTTTTGAAAATTTCCGATTTTTCAACTAGAATGTCATGACTATACAAATCATTGAAATTTGGATCCAAGTAAGTCAAAATGTATACATAGAGGTCCATTATGACTGGACAAAGTATAAATAAGCCAAAAATGATCAAATTTGACATTTTTCGATAGAACAAACATTTTTTGAAAATTTTCGATTTTTCAACATGAGAGTCATGACTATATAAATCATTGAAATTTTGATCCAAGTAAGTCAAAATGTATACATAGAGGTCCTTTATGACTGGACTAAGTATAAATAAGCCAAAAATGATCAAATTTTACATTTTTCGATAGAAAAAACATTTTTTGAAAATTTTCGACTTTACAACTAGAATGTCATGACTATACAAATCATTGAAATTTTGATCCAAGTAAGTCAAAATGTATACATAGAAGTCCTTTATGACTGGACTAAGTAGAAATAAGGCAAAAATGATCCAATTTGACATTTTTCGATAGAAAAAACATTTTTTAAAAATTTTCGCTTTTTCAACATGAGAGTCATGACTATACAAATCATTGAAATTTTGATCCAAGTAAGTCAAAATGTATACAAAGAGGCCCTTTATGACTAAACTTAGTATAAATAAGCCAAAAATGATCAAATTTGACATTTTTCGATAGAAAAAACATTTTTTGAAAATTTTCGATTTTTCAACATGAGAGTCATGACTATACAAATCATTGAAATTTTAATCCAAGTACGTCAAAATGTATACATAGAGGTCCATTATGACTGGACAAAGTATAAATAAGCCAAAAATGATCAAATTTGACATTCTTCGATAGAAAAAACATTTTTTGAAAATTTTCGATTTTTCAACATGAGAGTCATGACTATGCAAATTATGGAAATTTTGATCAAAGAAAGTCAAAATGTATACATAGAGGTCCTTTATGACTGGGCTAAGTATAAATAAGCCAAAAATGATCAAATTTGACATTTTTCGATAAAAAAAACATTTTTTGAAAATTTCCGATTTTACAACTAGAATGTCATGACTATACAAATCATTGAAATTTTGATCCAAGTAAGTCAAAATGTATACATAGAGGTCCTTTATGACTTGACTAAGTAGAAATAAGCCAAAAATGATCAAATTTAACATTTTTCGATAGAAAAAACATTTTTTGAAAATTTTCGCTTTTTCAACATGAGAGCCATGACTATACAAATCATTGAAATTTTGATCCAAGTAAGTCAAAATGTATACAAACAGGCCCTTAATGACTGGACTAAGTATAAATAAGCCAAAAATGATCAAGTTTAACATTTTTCGATAGAAAAAACAATTTTTTGAAAATTTTCGATTTTTTAACATGAGAGTCATGACTATACAAATCATTGAAATTTTGATCCAAGTAAGTCAAAATGTATACATAGAGGTCCTTTATGACTGGACTAAGTATAAATAAGCCAAAAATGATCAAATTTGACATTTTTCGATAGAAAAATCATTTTTGAAAATTTTCGATTTTTCAACATGAGAGTCATGACTAAACAAATCATTGGAATTTTGATCTAAGTAAGTCAAAATGTAAACATAGAGATCCTTTATGACTGGACTAAGTAGAAATAAGCCAAAAATGATCAAATTGGACATTTTTCGATAGAAAAAACATTTTTTGAAAATTTTCGTTTTTTCAACATGAGAGCCATGACTATACAAATCATTGAAATTTTGATCCAAGTAAGTCAAAATGCTTACAAAGAGGCCCATAATGACTGGACTAAGTATAAATAAGCCAAAAATGATCAAGTTTAACATTTTTCGATAGAAAAAACATTTTTTGAAAATTTTCGATTTTTCAACATGAGAGTCATGACTATACAAATCTTTGAAATTTTCATCCAAGTAAGTCAAAATGTATACATAGTGGTCCTTTATGACTGGACTAAGCATAAATAAGCCAAAAATGATCAAATTTGACATTTTTCGATAGAAAATACATTTTTTGAAAATTTTCGATTTTTCAACATGAGAGTCATGACTATACAAACCATTGAAATTTTGATCCAAGTAAGTCAAAATGTATACATAGCGGTCCTTTATAACTGGACTAAGTATAAATAAGCCAAAAATGATCAAATTTGACAAATTTCGACAGAAAAAACATTTTTTGAAAATTTTCGTTTTTTTAACATGAGAGTCATGACTATACAAATCTTTGAAATTTTCATCCAAGTAAGTCAAAATGTATACATAGTGGTCCTTTATGACTGGACTAAGTATAAATAAGCCAAAAATGATCAAATTTGACATTTTCGATAGAAAAAACATTTTTTGAAAATTTTCGATTTTTCAACATGAGAGTCATGACTATACAAATCATTGAAATTTTGATCCAAGTAAGTCAAAATGTATACATAGAGGTCCTTTATAACTGGACTAAGTATAAATAAGCCAAAAATGATCAAATTTGACATTTTTCGATAGAAAAAACATTTTTTGAAAATTTTCGATTTTTCAACATGAGAGTCATGACTATACAAATCATTGAAATTTTGATCCAAGTAAGTCCAAATGTATACATAGAGTTCCTTTATGACTGGACTAAGTATAAATAAGCCAAAAATGATCAAATTTGACATTATTCGATAGAAAAATCATTTTTTGAAAATTTTCGATTTTACAACCTGAATGTCATGACTATACAAATCATTGAAATTTTGATCCAAGTAATTCAAAATGTATACAAAAAGGTCCTTTAAGACAGGACTAAGTATAAATAAGCCAAAAATGATCAAATTTGACATTTTTTGATAGAAAAAACTTTTTTTGAAAATTTCCGATTTTATTACTAGAATGTCATGACTATACAAATCATTGAAATTTTGATCCAAGTAAGTCAAAATGTATACATAGAGGTCCTTTATGACTTGACTAAGAAGAAATAAGCCAAAAATGATCAAATTTGACATTTTTCGATAGAAAAAACATTTTTTGAAAATTTTCGCTTTTTCAACATGAGAGCCATAACTATACAAATCATTGAAATTTTGATCCAAGTAAGTCAAAATGTATACATAGAGGTCCTTTATGACTTGACTAAGAAGAAATAAGCCAAAAATGATCAAATTTGACATTTTTCGATAGAAAAAACATTTTTTGAAAATTTTCGCTTTTTCAACATGAGAGCCATGACTATACAAATCATTGAAATTTTGATCCAAGTAAGTCAAAATGTATACATAGAGGTCCTATATGACTGGACTAAGTATAAATAAGCCAAAAATGATCAAATTTGACATTTTTCGATAGAAAAAACATTTTTTGAAAATTTTCGATTTTCCAACATGAGTGTCACGACTATACAAATCATTGAAATTTTGATCCAAGTAAGCCAAATGTATACATAGAGGTCCTTTATGACTAGACTCAGAAAAAATAAGCCAAGAATGATCAAATTTGACATTTTTCGATAGAAAAAACATTTTTTGAAAATTTTCGATTTTTCAACATGAGAGTCATGACTATACAAATCATTGAAATTTTGCTCCAAGTTAGTCAAAATGTATACATAGAGGTCCTTTATGACTGGACTAAGTATAAATAAGCCACAAATGATCAACTTTGACATTTTTCGAAAGAAAAAAATTTTTTTGAAAATTTTCGATTTTTCAACATGAGGGTCATGACTATACAAATTATTGAAATTTTGATCCAAGTAAGTCAAAATGTATACATAGAGGTCCTTTATGACTGGACTAAGTATAAATAAGCCAAAAATGATCAAATTTGACATTTTTCGATAGAAAAAACATTTCTTGAAAATTTTCCTTTTTTCAACATGAGAGTCATGACTTTACAAATCATTGAAATTTTGATCCAAGTAAGTCAAAATGTAAACATAGAGGTCCTTTATGACTAGACTCAGTAAAAATAAGCCAAAAATGATCAAATTTGACATTTTCGATAGAAAAAACATTTTTTGAAAATTTCCGATTTTACAACTAGAATGTCATGACTTTACAAATCATATAAATTTTGATTAAAGTAAGTCAAAATGTATACATAGAGGTCCTTTATGACTTGACTAAGTAGAAATAAGCCAAAAATGATCAAATTTGACATTTTTCGATAGAAAAAACATTTTTTGAAAATTTTCGTTTTTCAACATGAGAGTCATGACTATACAAATCATTGAAATTTTGATCCAAGTAAGTCAAAATGTATACATAGAGGTCCTTTATGACTGGACTAAGTATAAATAAGCCAAAAATGATCAAATTTGACATATTTTGATAGAAAAAACATTTTTGAAAATTTTCGATTTTTCAACATGAGAGTCATGACTATACAAATCATTGAAATTTTGATCCAAGTAAGTCAAAATGTAAACATAGAGGTCCTTTATGACTAGACTCAGTAAAAATAAGCCAAAAATGATCAAATTTGACATTTTCGATAGAAAAAACATTTTTTGAAAATTTCCGATTTTACAACTAGAATGTCATGACTTTACAAATCATATAAATTTTGATTAAAGTAAGTCAAAATGTATACATAGAGGTCCTTTATGACTTGACTAAGTAGAAATAAGCCAAAAATGATCAAATTTGACATTTTTCGATAGAAAAAACATTTTGTGAAAATTTTCGATTTTTCAACATGAGAGTCATGACTATACAAATCATTGAAATTTTGATCCAAGTAAGTCAAAATGTACACATAGAGGTCTTTTATGACTTGAATAAGTATAAATAAGCCAAAAATGATCAAATTTGACATTTTTCGATATAAAAAACATTTTTTGAAAATTTTCCTTTTTTCAAAATGAGAGTCATGACCATACAAATCATTGAAATTTTGATCCAAGTAAGTCAAAATGTAAACATAGAGGTCCTTTATGACTAGACTCAGTAAAAATAAGCCAAAAATGATCAAATTTGACATTTTCGATAGAAAAAACATTTTTTGAAAATTTCCTATTTTACAACTAGAATGTCATGACTTTACAAATCATTGAAATTTTGATTATTGTAAGTCAAAATGTATACATAGAGGTCCTTTATGACTTGACTAAGTAGAAATAAGCCAAAAATGATCAAATTTGACATTTTTCGATAGAAAAAACATTTTGTGAAAATTTTCGATTTTTCAACATGAGAGTCATGACTATACAAATCATTGAAATTTTGATCCAAGTAAGTCAAAATGTATACATAGAGGTCCTTTATGACTTGAATAAGTATAAATAAGCCAAAAATGATCAAATTTGACATTTTTCGATAAAAAAAAACATTTTTTGAAAATTTTCCTTTTTTCAAAATGAGAGTCATGACTATACAAATCATTGAAATTTTGACCCAAGTAAGTCAAAATGTAAACATAGAGGTCCTTTATGACCAGACTCAGCAAAAATAAGCCAAAAATGATCAAATTTGACATTTTTCGATAAAAAAAACATTTTTTGAAAATTTCCGATTTTACAACTAGAATGTCATGACTTTACAAATTATTGAAATTTTGATTATTGTAAGTCAAAATGTATACATAGAGGTCTTTAATGACTGGACTTAGTATAAATAAGCCAAAAATGATCAAATTTGACATTTTTCGATAGAAAAAACATTTTTTGAACATTTTCGATTTTTCAACATGACAGTCATGACTATACAAATCATTGAAATTTTGATCCAAGTTAGTCAAAATGTATACATAGAGGTCCTTTATGACTGGACTAATTAGAAATAAGCCAAAAATGATCAAATTTGACATTTTTCGATAGAAAAAACATTTTTTGAAAATTTTCGTTTTTTCAACATGGGAGTCATGACTATACAAATCAATGAAATTTTGATCCAAGTAAGTCAAAATGTATACATTGAGGTCCTTTATGACTGGACTAAGTATAAATAAGCCAAAAATGATCAAATTTGACATTTATCGATAGAAAAAACATTTTTTGAAAATTTTCGATTTTTCAACATGAGAGTCATGACTTTACAAATCATTGAAATTTTGATCCAAGTAAGTCAAAATGTAAACATAGAGGTCCTTTATGACTAGACTCAGTAAAAATAAGCCAAAAATGATCAAATTTGACATTTTCGATAGAAAAAACATTTTTTGAAAATTTCCGATTTTACAACTAGAATGTCATGACTTTACAAATCATTGAAATTTTGATTATAGAAAGTCAAAATGTATTCATAGAGGTCCTTTATGACTGGACTAAGTATAAATAAGCCAAAAATGATCAAATTTGACATTTTTCGATAGAAAAAACATTTTTTGAAAATTTTCGATTTTTCAACATGAGAGTCATGACTAAACAAATCATTGAAATTTTGATCCAAGTAAGTCAAAATGTATACCTATAGGTCCTTTATGACTGGACTAAGTATAAATTGATAATCAATTTTTTAAAATTGTAATTGATAATCAATTTGAAATTTATACAAATAATAGTAATTTTATTTTTCTTAAGTTTAATAGTTCTAAAAAACAACTAGAGGTCACTGTTATTTAAAAACTAAGAGAAGGATACTTCCTACCTAAAGTTCTTGAAGAACGACGAGGATTCAGTTTCAACATTCAGTCAGTAAAGTTCAGTTGAACATACAGTCAGTTGACTTCAGTCTTCTGTACTCAGTAACGGCCACGTTACATTTCGTTGCATACATTTTATTTTTTTTGGTTTCCATCATGGCGCAATCTTAAATTTACCACATGGTAAACACGTTTTTTAACATTTTTTTAATATGAATATCGCCATGTTTTACATTTGGTATGGATGAATAATTTAAAAAGCCATTTGAAACGTTTGGTCATCCATTATGGTTCCAAAATTTTTGATGTACTTAACTATATAAATTTAATAGAAATGAAATGTGAGTAGCGATTTATATTATTTTAATATTTCTTAATTTACCTTTATAATCTAAACTTTATTGTCGTTCTTTTTGAATTATAATTCGTAACGCAAAATGTTGAATCTGGGTAATAACTTTTATAGCTATTCTTTTTAATATTTTATTCTCATCTAAAATTGATTAATTTCTAAGTATACTGTATTTTAAATTAATGATAATTTCTAGTAGATAACATGCGATACTTTTTTATATAAATAATATGTTATTTCGTACCACGAATTGAATCGCATTTTCTAAAGAAGATTCTTTGTAAATTCCATATCTCATAGACGAAAAATTTTGATTGTATGAAATTAATTTTCTATTCATCGTCTATGTTATAATTTAATCTGTAAAATTATATTTTTTGATTTAATTTAAGTAACTTTATTTGATAATTTAAAATACTTACTTTAAATTTGATTATTTTTGAATTATCCAATTTATACTTTGTTTTTGATCATGCTTCTTAGTATGGTAAATCGATCAATTTTGTGAGGTTAATGTTTTTTAATATGTCAAGATTTAATACGCTAAACATCATTACCGTTTGTTAATTAATTTGTAGTTTTAAAATAAATAGATGTAAATAAGTCATTGTAATATGTTTAAGGCTATTCGATACTGAATAACTTAAGAAGAAAATATAGTTTGCAACTATATTGTATTTTGCCTCGAAGTTAATAACTTCTCTTTTTCGATATGTAAAATTAATACTGTTATTTCTTTTGGTGGTAAAACCATTGTAACAACTTTATTGTAATATATTCTCAAAAAAGCAAATGTTATATAAATAAAACAAAGGTTGATATTTATTGATATTTATTGTTTACTATTTTTTTAATTCATTACAATTTTACAGGCAACATTCTGTTTTTAAATTTTGGAGCACTAAACGGAAAAGGTTTGCGACCTCATGCGTAAAACGGGCCCAGCACGCAGAAACATTTCCACTATATATTTATATTTCCAATACTTACCTTTAAATCTCTTTTTTTTTAATAATTTCCTAATTATTTTATTTATTTAAATTATCAGAAAGATAATCTATTCATATTTTATTATTATCAAATACTTTTCTAACATTTGTTTAATTTTTCTTATTTATCAATTGATAGAATTATATTTTTTTTATTATTTATCAAAATAAGCCAAAAATGATCAAATTTGACATTTTTCGATAGAAAAAACATTTTTTGAAAATTTTCGATTTTCAACATGAGAGTCATGACTATACAAATCATTGAAATTTTGATCCAAGTAAGTCAAAATGTATACATAGAGGTCCTTTATGACTGGACTAAGTATAAATAAGCCAAAAATGATCAAATTTTACATTTTTCGATAGAAAAAACATTTTTTGAAAATTTCCGATTTTTCAACTAGAATGTCATGACTATACAAATCATTGAAATTTTGATCCAAGTAAGTCAAAATGTATACATAGAGGCCCCTTATGACTGGACTTAGTATAAATAAGCCAAAAATGATCAAATTTGACATTTTTCGATAGAAAAAACATTATTTGAAAATTTCCGACTTTACAACTAAAATGTCATGACTATACAAATCATTGAACTTTTGATCCAAATAAGTCAAAATGTATACATAGAGGTCCTTTATGACTGGACTAAGTAGAAATAAGCAAAAAAAAATCAAATTTGACATTTTTCGATAGAAAAAACATTTTTTGAAAATTTTCCATTTTTCAACATGAGAGTCATGAGTATACAAATCATTGAAATTTTGATCGTAGTAAGTCTAAATATATACATAGAGGTCCTTTATGATTGGACTAAGTATATATAAGCCAAAAATGATCAAATTTGACATTTTTCGATAGAAAAAACATTTTTTGAAAATTTTCGATTTTTCAACATGAGAGTCATGACTAAACAAATCATTGAAATTTTGATCCAAGTAAGTCAAAATGTATACCTATAGGTCCTTTATGACTGGACTAAGTATAAATAAGCCAAAAATGATCAAATTTGACATTTTTCGATAGAAAAAACATTTTTTGAAAATTTTCGATTTTTCAACATGAGAGTCATGACTATACAAATCATTGAAATTTTGATCCAAGTAAGTCAAAATGTATGCATAGAGGTCCTTTATGACTGGACTAAGTAGTAATAATCCAAAAGTGATCAAATTTTACATTTTTCGATAGAAAAAACATTTTTTGAAAATTTTCGATTTTTCAACATGAGAGTCATGACTATATAAATCATTGAAATTTTGATCAAAGTAAGTCAAAATGTATACATAGAGGTCCTATATGACTGGACTAAGTATAAATAAGCCAAAAATGATCAAATTTGACATTTTTCGATAAAAAAAACATTATTTGAAAATTTCCGACTTTACAACTAAAATGTCATGACTATACAAATCATTGAAATTTTGATCCAAGTAAGTCAAAATGTATGCATAGAGGTCCTTTATGACTGGACTAAGCATAAATAAGCCAAAAATGATCAAATTTGACATTTTTTGATTTAAAAAACATTTTTTGAAAATTTCCGATTTTTCAACTAAAATGTCATGACTATACAAATCATTGAAATTTGGATCCAAGTAAGTCAAAATGTATACATAGAGGTCCTTTATGACTGGACTAAGTAGAAATAAGGCAAAAATGATCAAATTTGACATTTTTCGATAGAAAAAACATTTTTTAAAAATTTTCGCTTTTTCAACATTAGAGTCATGACTATACAAATCATTGAAATTTTGATCCAAGTAAGTCAAAATGTATACAAAGAGGCATTTTATGACTAAACTTAGTATAAATAAGCCAAAAATGATCAAATTTGACATTTTTCGATAGAAAAAACATTTTTTGAAAATTTTCGATTTTTCAACATGAGAGTCATGACTATACAAATCATTGAAATTTTAATCCAAGTAAGTCAAAATGTATACATAGAGGTCCATTATGACTGGACAAAGTATAAATAAGCCAAAAATGATCAAATTTGACATTTTTCGATAGAAAAAACATTTTTTGAAAATTTTCGATTTTTCAACATGAGAGTCATGACTATGCAAATTATGGAAATTTTGATCAAAGTAAGTCAAAATGTATACATAGAGGTCCTTTATGACTGGGCTAAGTATAAATAAGCCAAAAATGATCAAATTTGACATTTTTCGATAAAAAAAACATGTTTTGAAAATTTCCGATTTTACAATTAGAATGTCATGACTATACAAATCATTGAAATTTTGATTCAAGTAAGTCAAAATGTATACATAGAGGTCCTTTATGACTTGACTAAGTAGAAATAAGCCAAAAATGATCAAATTTGACATTTTTCGATAGAAAAAACATTTTTTGAAAATTTTCGCTTTTTCAACATGAGAGCCATGACTATACAAATCATTGAAATTTTGATCCAAGTTAGTCAAAATGTATACAAACAGGCCCTTAATGACTGGACTAAGTATAAATAAGCCAAAAATGATCAAGTTTAACATTTTTCGATAGAAAAAACAATTTTTTGAAAATTTTCGATTTTTCAACATGAGAGTCATGACTAAACAAATCATTGGAATTTTGATCTAAGTAAAGAAAATGTAAACATAGAGATCCTTTATGACTGGACTAAGTAGAAATAAGCCAAAAATGATCAAATTGGACATTTTTCGATAGAAAAAACATTTTTTGATAATTTTCGTCTTTTCAACATGAGAGCCATGACTATACAAATCATTGAAAGTTTGATCCAAGTAAGTCAAAATGTTTACAAAGAGGCCCATAATGACTGGACTAAGTATAAATAAGCCAAAAATGATCAAGTTTAACATTTTTCGATAAAAAAAACATTTTTTGAAAATTTTCGATTTTTCAACATGAGAGTCATGACTATACAAATCATTGAAATTTTGATCCAAGTAAGTCAAAGTGTATACATAGAGGTCCTTTATGACTGGACTAAGTATAAATAAGCCAAAAATGATCAAATTTGACATTTTTCGACAGAAAAAACATTTTTTGAAAATTTTCGTTTTTTTTAACATGAGAGTCATGACTATACAAATCTTTGAAATTTTCATCCAAGTAAGTCAAAATGTATACATAGTGGTCCTTTATGACTGGACTAAGTATAAATAAGCCAAAAATGATCAAATTTGACATTTTTCGATAGAAAAAACATTTTTTGAAAATTTTCGATTTTTCAACATGAGAGTCATGACTATATAAATCATTGAAATTTTGATCCAATTAAGTCTAAATGTATACATAGAGGTCCTTTATAACTGGACTAAGTATAAATAAGCCAAAAATGATCAAATTTGACATTTTTCGATAGAAAAAACATTTTTTGAAAATTTTCGATTTTTCAACATGAGAGTCATGACTATGCAAATTATGGAAATTTTGATCAAAGTAAGTCAAAATGTATACATAGTGGTCCTTTATGACTGGACTAAGTATAAATAAGCCAAAAATGATCAAATTTTACATTTTTCGATAGAAAAAACATTTTTTGAAAATTTTCGATTTTTCAACATGAGAGTCATGACTATACAAATCATTGAAATTTTGATCCAAGTAAGTCAAAATGTATACAAAGAGGCATTTTATGACTAAACTTAGTATAAATAAGCCAAAAATGATCAAATTTGACATTTTTCGATAGAAAAAACATTTTTTGAAAATTTTCGATTTTTCAACATGAGAGTCATGACTATGCAAATTATGGAAATTTTGATCAAAGTAAGTCAAAATGTATACATAGTGGTCCTTTATGACTGGACTAAGTATAAATAAGCAAAAAATGATCAAATTTTACATTTTTCGATAGAAAAAACATTTTTTGAAAATTTTCGATTTTTCAACATGAGAGTCATGACTATACAAATCATTGAAATTTTGATCCAAGTAAGTCAAAATGTATACATAGCGGACCTTTATAACTGGACTAAGTATAAATAAGCCAAAAATGATCAAATTTGACAAATTTCGACAGAAAAAACATTTTTTGAAAATTTTCGTTTTTTTTAACATGAGAGTCATGACTATACAAATCTTTGAAATTTTCATCCAAGTAAGTCAAAATGTATACATAGTGGTCCTTTATGACTGGACTAAGTATAAATAAGCCAAAAATGATCAAATTTGACATTTTTCGATAGAAAAAACATTTTTTGAAAATTTTCGATTTTTCAACATGAGAGTCATGACTATATAAATCATTGAAATTTTGATCCAATTAAGTCTAAATGTATACATAGAGGTCCTTTATAACTGGACTAAGTATAAATAAGCCAAAAATGATCAAATTTGACATTTTTCGATAGAAAAAACATTTTTTGAAAATTTTCGATTTTTCAACATGAGAGTCATGACTATGCAAATTATGGAAATTTTGATCAAAGTAAGTCAAAATGTATACATAGTGGTCCTTTATGACTGGACTAAGTATAAATAAGCCAAAAATGATCAAATTTTACATTTTTCGATAGAAAAAACATTTTTTGAAAATTTTCGATTTTTCAACATGAGAGTCATGACTATACAAATCATTGAAATTTTGATCCAAGTAAGTCAAAATGTATACAAAGAGGCATTTTATGACTAAACTTAGTATAAATAAGCCAAAAATGATCAAATTTGACATTTTTCGATAGAAAAAACATTTTTTGAAAATTTTCGATTTTTCAACATGAGAGTCATGACTATACAAATCATTGAAATTTTAATCCAAGTAAGTCAAAATGTATACATAGAGGTCCATTATGACTGGACAAAGTATAAATAAGCCAAAAATGATCAAATTTGACATTTTTCGATAGAAAAAACATTTTTTGAAAATTTTCGATTTTTCAACATGAGAGTCATGACTATGCAAATTATGGAAATTTTGATCCAAGTAAGTCAAAATGTATACATAGAGGTCGTTTATGACTGGACTAAGTATAAATAAGCCAAAAATGATCAAATTTGACATTTTTCGACAGAAAAAACATTTTTTGAAAAATTTCGTTTTTTCAACATGAGAGTCATGACTATACAGATCATTGAAATTTTGATCCAAGTAAGTCAAAATGTATACATAGAGGTCCTTTATGACTGGACTAAGTATAAATAAGCCCAAAATGATCAAATTTGACATTTTTCGATAGAAAAAAATTTTTTGAAAATTTTCGATTTTTCAACATGAGAGTCATGACTAAACAAATCATTGAAATTTTGATCCAAGTAAGTCAAAATGTATACATATAGGTCCTTTATGACTGGACTAAGCATAAATAAGCCAAAAATGATCAAATTTGACATTTTTCGATAGAAAAAACATTTTTTGAAAATTTTCGATTTTTCAACATGAGAGTCATGACTATACAAATCATTGAAATTTTGATCGTAGTAAGTCAAAATATATACATAAAGGTCCTTTATGACTGGACTAAGTATAAATAAGCCAAAAATGATCAAATTTGACATTTTTCGATAGAAAAAACATTTTTTGAAAATTTTCGATTTTTCAACATGAGAGTCATGACTAAACAAATCATTGAAATTTTGATCCATGTAAGTCAAAATGTATACCTATAGGTCCTTTATGACTGGACTAAGTATAAATAAGCCAAAAATGATCAAATTTGACATTTTTCGATAGAAAAAACATTTTTTGAAAATTTTCGATTTTCATTATGAGAGTCATGACTATACAAATCATTGAAATTTTGATCCAAGTAAGTCAAAATGTATACATAGAGGTCCTTTATGACTGGACTAAGTAGAAATAAGCCAAAAATGATCAAATTTGACATTTTTCGATAGAACAATCATTTTTTGAAAATTTTCGCTTTTTCAACATGAGAGTCATGACTATACAAATCATTGATATTTTGATCCAAGTAAGTCAAAATGTATACAAAGAGGCCCTTTATGACTGGACTTAGTATAAATAAGCCAAAAATGATCAAATTTGACATTTTTCGATAGAAAAAACATTTTTTGAAAATTTTCGATTTTTCAACATGAGAGTCATGACTATACTAATCATTGAAATTTTGATCCAAGTAAGTCAAAATGTATACATAGAGGTCCTTTATGACTGGGCTAAGTATAAATAAGCCAAAAATGATCAAATTTTACATTTTTCGATAGAAAAAACATTTTTTGAAAATTTTCGATTTTTCAACATGAGAGTCATGGCTATACAAATCATTGATATTTTGATCCAAGTAAGTCAAAATGTATACATAGAGGTCGTTTATGACTGGACTAAGTATAAATAAGCCAAAAATGATCAAATTTGACATTTTTCGATAAAAAAAAACATTTTTTGAAAATTTCCGATTTTACAACTAGAATGTCATGACTATACAAATCATTGAAATTTTGATCCAAGTAAGTCAAAATGTATTCATAGAGGTCCTTTATGACTGGACTAAGTAGTAATAGGCCAAAAATGATCAAATTTGACATTTTTCGATAGAAAAAACATTTTTTGAAAATTTTCGATTTTTCAACATGAGAGTCATGACTATACAAATCATTGAAATTTTAATCCAAGTACGTCAAAATGTATACATAGAGGTCCATTATGACTGGACAAAGTATAAATAAGCCAAAAATGATCAAATTTGACATTTTTCGATAGAAAAAACATTTTTTGAAAATTTTCGATTTTTCAACATGAGAGTCATGACTATGCAAATTATGGAAATTTTGATCAAAGAAAGTCAAAATGTATACATAGAGGTCCTTTATGACTGGGCTAAGTATAAATAAGCCAAAAATGATCAAATTTGACATTTTTCGATAAAAAAAACATTTTTTGAAAATTTCCGATTTTACAACTAGAATGTCATGACTATACAAATCATTGAAATTTTGATCCAAGTATGTCAAAATGTATACATATAGGTCCTTTATGACTGGACTAAGCATAAATAAGCCAAAAATGATCAAATTTGACATTTTTCGATAGAAAAAACATTTTTTGAAAATTTTCGATTTTTCAACATGAGAGTCATGACTATACAAATCATTGAAATTTTGATCGTAGTAAGTCAAAATATATACATAAAGGTCCTTTATGACTGGACTAAGTATAAATAAGCCAAAAATGATCAAATTTGACATTTTTCGATAGAAAAAACATTTTTTGAAAATTTTCGATTTTTCAACATGAGAGTCATGACTAAACAAATCATTGAAATTTTGATCCATGTAAGTCAAAATGTATACCTATAGGTCCTTTATGACTGGACTAAGTATAAATAAGCCAAAAATGATCAAATTTGACATTTTTCGATAGAAAAAACATTTTTTGAAAATTTTCGATTTTCATTATGAGAGTCATGACTATACAAATCATTGAAATTTTGATCCAAGTAAGTCAAAATGTATACATAGAGGTCCTTTATGACGGGACTAAGTAGAAATAAGCCAAAAATGATCAAATTTGACATTTTTCGATAGAACAATCATTTTTTGAAAATTTTCGCTTTTTCAACATGAGAGTCATGACTATACAAATCATTGATATTTTGATCCAAGTAAGTCAAAATGTATACATAGAGGTCCTTTATGACTGGACTTAGTATAAATAAGCCAAAAATGATCAAATTTGACATTTTTCGATAGAAAAAACATTTTTTGAAAATTTTCGATTTTTCAACATGAGAGTCATGACTAAACAAATCATTGAAATTTTGATCCATGTAAGTCAAAATGTATACCTATAGGTCCTTTATGACTGGACTAAGTAGAAATAAGCCAAAAATGATCAAATTTGACATTTTTCGATAGAACAATCATTTTTTGAAAATTTTCGCTTTTTCAACATGAGAGTCATGACTATACAAATCATTGATATTTTGATCCAAGTAAGTCAAAATGTCTACATAGAGGTCCTTTATGACTGGACTTAGTATAAATAAGCCAAAAATGATCAAATTTGACATTTTTCGATAGAAAAATCATTTTTGAAAATTTTCGATTTTTCAACATGAGAGTCATGACTAAACAAATCATTGGAATTTTGATCTAAGTAAGTCAAAATGTAAACATAGAGATCCTTTATGACTGGACTAAGTAGAAATAAGCCAAAAATGATCAAATTGGACATTTTTCGATAGAAAAAACATTTTTTGAAAATTTTCGTTTTTTCAACATGAGAGCCATGACTATACAAATCATTGAAATTTTGATCCAAGTAAGTCAAAATGTTTACAAAGAGGCCCATAATGACTGGACTAAGTATAAATAAGCCAAAAATGATCAAGTTTAACATTTTTCGATAGAAAAAACATTTTTTGAAAATTTTCGATTTTTCAACATGAGAGTCATGACTATACAAATCTTTGAAATTTTCATCCAAGTAAGTCAAAATGTATACATAGTGGTCCTTTATGACTGGACTAAGCATAAATAAGAAAAAAATGATCAAATTTGACATTTTTCGATAGAAAAAACATTTTTTGAAAATTTTCGATTTTTCAACATGAGAGTCATGACTATACAAACCATTGAAATTTTGATCCAAGTAAGTCAAAATGTATACATAGCGGTCCTTTATAACTGGACTAAGTATAAATAAGCCAAAAATGATCAAATTTGACAAATTTCGACAGAAAAAACATTTTTTGAAAATTTTCGTTTTTTTAACATGAGAGTCATGACTATACAAATCTTTGAAATTTTCATCCAAGTAAGTCAAAATGTATACATAGTGGTCCTTTATGACTGGACTAAGTATAAATAAGCCAAAAATGATCAAATTTGACATTTTCGATAGAAAAAACATTTTTTGAAAATTTTCGATTTTTCAACATGAGAGTCATGACTATACAAATCATTGAAATTTTGATCCAAGTAAGTCAAAATGTATACATAGAGGTCCTTTATAACTGGACTAAGTATAAATAAGCCAAAAATGATCAAATTTGACATTTTTCGATAGAAAAAACATTTTTTGAAAATTTTCGATTTTTCAACATGAGAGTCATGACTATACAAATCATTGAAATTTTGATCCAAGTAAGTCCAAATGTATACATAGAGGTCCTTTATGACTGGACTAAGTATAAATATGCCAAAAATGATCAAATTTGACATTTTTTGATAGAAAAAACTTTTTTTGAAAATTTCCGATTTTATTACTAGAATGTCATGACTATACAAATCATTGAAATTTTGATCCAAGTAAGTCAAAATGTATACATAGAGGTCCTTTATGACTTGACTAAGAAGAAATAAGCAAAAAATGATCAAATTTGACATTTTTCGACAGAAAAAACATTTTTTGAAAATTTTCGCTTTTTCAACATGAGAGCCATGACTATACAAATCATTGAAATTTTGATCCAAGTAAGTCAAAATGTATACATAGAGGTCCTATATGACTGGACTAAGTATAAATAAGCCAAAAATGATCAAATTTGACATTTTTCGATAGAAAAAACATTTTTTGAAAATTTTCGATTTTTCAACATGAGAGTCATGACTATACAAATCATTGAAATTTTGATCCATGTAAGTCAAAATGTATACCTATAGGTCCTTTATGACTGGACTAAGTATAAATAAGCCAAAAATGATCAAATTTGACATTTTTCGATAGAAAAAACATTTTTTGAAAATTTTCGATTTTCATTATGAGAGTCATGACTATACAAATCATTGAAATTTTGATCCAAGTAAGTCAAAATGTATACATAGAGGTCCTTTATGACGGGACTAAGTAGAAATAAGCCAAAAATGATCAAATTTGACATTTTTCGATAGAACAATCATTTTTTGAAAATTTTCGCTTTTTCAACATGAGAGTCATGACTATACAAATCATTGATATTTTGATCCAAGTAAGTCAAAATGTATACATAGAGGTCCTTTATGACTGGACTTAGTATAAATAAGCCAAAAATGATCAAATTTGACATTTTTCGATAGAAAAAACATTTTTTGAAAATTTTCGATTTTTCAACATGAGAGTCATGACTAAACAAATCATTGAAATTTTGATCCATGTAAGTCAAAATGTATACCTATAGGTCCTTTATGACTGGACTAAGTAGAAATAAGCCAAAAATGATCAAATTTGACATTTTTCGATAGAACAATCATTTTTTGAAAATTTTCGCTTTTTCAACATGAGAGTCATGACTATACAAATCATTGATATTTTGATCCAAGTAAGTCAAAATGTATACATAGAGGTCCTTTATGACTGGACTTAGTATAAATAAGCCAAAAATGATCAAATTTGACATTTTTCGATAGAAAAATCATTTTTGAAAATTTTCGATTTTCCAACATGAGAGTCATGACTAAACAAATCATTGGAATTTTGATCTAAGTAAGTCAAAATGTAAACATAGAGATCCTTTATGACTGGACTAAGTAGAAATAAGCCAAAAATGATCAAATTGGACATTTTTCGATAGAAAAAACATTTTTTGAAAATTTTCGTTTTTTCAACATGAGAGCCATGACTATACAAATCATTGAAATTTTGATCCAAGTAAGTCAAAATGTTTACAAAGAGGCCCATAATGACTGGACTAAGTATAAATAAGCCAAAAATGATCAAGTTTAACATTTTTCGATAGAAAAAACATTTTTTGAAAATTTTCGATTTTTCAACATGAGAGTCATGACTATACAAATCTTTGAAATTTTCATCCAAGTAAGTCAAAATGTATACATAGTGGTCCTTTATGACTGGACTAAGCATAAATAAGAAAAAAATGATCAAATTTGACATTTTTCGATAGAAAAAACATTTTTTGAAAATTTTCGATTTTTCAACATGAGAGTCATGACTATACAAACCATTGAAATTTTGATCCAAGTAAGTCAAAATGTATACATAGCGGTCCTTTATAACTGGACTAAGTATAAATAAGCCAAAAATGATCAAATTTGACAAATTTCGACAGAAAAAACATTTTTTGAAAATTTTCGTTTTTTTAACATGAGAGTCATGACTATACAAATCTTTGAAATTTTCATCCAAGTAAGTCAAAATGTATACATAGTGGTCCTTTATGACTGGACTAAGTATAAATAAGCCAAAAATGATCAAATTTGACATTTTCGATAGAAAAAACATTTTTTGAAAATTTTCGATTTTTCAACATGAGAGTCATGACTATACAAATCATTGAAATTTTGATCCAAGTAAGTCAAAATGTATACATAGAGGTCCTTTATAACTGGACTAAGTATAAATAAGCCAAAAATGATCAAATTTGACATTTTTCGATAGAAAAAACATTTTTTGAAAATTTTCGATTTTTCAACATGAGAGTCATGACTATACAAATCATTGAAATTTTGATCCAAGTAAGTCCAAATGTATACATAGAGGTCCTTTATGACTGGACTAAGTATAAATATGCCAAAAATGATCAAATTTGACATTTTTTGATAGAAAAAACTTTTTTTGAAAATTTCCGATTTTATTACTAGAATGTCATGACTATACAAATCATTGAAATTTTGATCCAAGTAAGTCAAAATGTATACATAGAGGTCCTTTATGACTTGACTAAGAAGAAATAAGCAAAAAATGATCAAATTTGACATTTTTCGACAGAAAAAACATTTTTTGAAAATTTTCGCTTTTTCAACATGAGAGCCATGACTATACAAATCATTGAAATTTTGATCCAAGTAAGTCAAAATGTATACATAGAGGTCCTATATGACTGGACTAAGTATAAATAAGCCAAAAATGATCAAATTTGACATTTTTCGATAGAAAAAACATTTTTTGAAAATTTTCGATTTTTCAACATGAGAGTCATGACTATACAAATCATTGAAATTTTGATCCAAGTAAGTTAAAATGTATACATAGAGGTCCTTTATAACTGGACTAAGTATAAATAAGCCAAAAATGATCAAATTTGACATTTTTCGATAGAAAAAACATTTTTTGAAAATTTTTGATTTTTCAACATGAGAGTCATGACTATACAAATCAATGAAATTTTGATCCAAGTAAGTCAAAATATATACATGGAGGTCCTTTATGACTGGAATAAGTAGAAATAAGCCAAAAATGATCAAATTTGACATTTTTCGATAGAAAAAACATTTTTTGAACATTTTCGATTTTTCAACATGAGAGTCATGACTATACAAATCATTGAAATTTTGATCCAAGTAAGTCAAAATGTAAACATAGAGGTCCTTTATGACTAGACTCAGTAAAAATAAGCCAAAAATGATCAAATTTTACATTTTTCGATAGAAAAAACATTTTTTGAAAATTTGCGATTTTTCAACAAGAATGTCATGACTATACAAATCATTGAAATTTTGATCCAAGTAAGTCAAAATGTATACATATAGGTCCTTTATGACTGGACTAAGTATAAATAAGCCAAAAATGATCAAACTTGACATTTTTCGATAGAAAAACATTTTTTGAAAATTTCCGATTTTTCAACATGAGAGTCATGACTATACAAATCATTGAAATTTTGATCCAAGTAAGTCAAAATGTATACATAGAGGTCCCTTATGACTGGACTAAGTATAAATAAGCCAAAAATGATCACAAATTTGACATTTTTCGCTAGAAAAAAACATTTTTTGAAAATTTTCGATTTTTCAACATGAGTGTCATGACTATTCAAATCTTTGAAATTTTGATCCAAGTAAGTCAAAATGTATACATAGACGTCCTTTATGACTGGACTAAGTAGAAATAAGCCAAAAATGATCAAATTTGACATTTTTTCGATAGAAAAAACATTTGTTGAAAATTTCCGATTTTTCAACATGAGAGTCATGACTATACAAATCATTGAAATTTTGATTAAAGTAAGTCAAAATGTATACATAGAGGTCCTTTATGATTGGACTAAGTATAAATAAGCCAAAAATGATCAAATTTGACATTTTTCGATAGAAAAAACATTTTTTGAAAATTTTCGATTTTTCAACATGAGGATGATGACTATACAAATCATTGAAATTTTGATCCAAGTAAGTCAAAATGTATACATAGAGGTCCTTACGATTGGACTAAGTAGAAATAAGCCAAAAATGATCAAATTTGACATTTTTCGATAGAAAAAACATTTTTTGAAAATTTTCGATTTTTCAACATGAGAGTCATGACTATACAAATCATTGAAATTTTGATCCAAGTAAGTCAAAATGTATACATAGAGGTCCTTTATGACTGGACTAAGTATAAATAAGCCAAAAATGATCAAATTTGACATTTTTCGATAGAAAAAACATTTTTTGAAAATTTTCGATTTTTCAACATGAGAGTCATGACTATACAAATCATTGAAATTTTCATCCAAGTAAGTCAAAATGTATACAAAGAGGTCCTTTATGACTGGACTAAGTATAAATAAGTTAAAAATGATCAAATTTGACAGTTTTCGATAGAAAAAACATTTTTTGAAAATTTTCGATTTTTCAACATGAGAGTCATGATTATACAAATCATTGAAATTTTGATCCAAGTAAGTCAAAATGTATACATAGAGGTCCTTTATGACTGGACTAAGTATAAATAAGCCAAAAATGATCAAATTTGACAATTTTCGATAGAAAAAACATTTTTTGAACATTTTCGGTTTTTCAACATGAGAGTCTTGACAATACAAATCATTGAAATTTTGATCCAAGTAAGTCAAAATGTATACATAGAGGTCCTTTATGATTGGACTAAGTAGAAAATAAGCCAAAAATGATCAAATTTGACATTTTTCGATAGAAAAAACATTTTTTTTGAAAATTTTCGATTTTTCAACATTAGAGTCATGACTACACAAATCATTGAAATTTTGATCCAAGTAAGTCAAAATGTGTACATAGAGGTACTTTATGACTGGACTAAGTAGAAATAAGCCAAAAATGATCAAATTTGACATTTTTCGATAGAAAAAACATTTTTTGAAAATTTTCGATTTTTCAACAAGAATGTCATGACTATACAAATCATTGAAATTTTTATAAAAATAAGCCAAAATGTAAACATAGAGGTCCTTTATGACTTAACTAAGTATAAATAAGCCAAAAATGACCAAATTTGACATTTTTCGATAGAAAAAACAATTTTTGAAAATTTTCGATTTTTCAACATGAGAGTCATGACTATACAAATTATTGAAATTTTGATCCTAGTAAGTCAAAATGTACACATAGAGGTCCTTTATGACTGGACTAAGTATAAATAAGCCAAAAATGATCAAATTTGACATTTTTCGATAGAAAAAACATTTTTTGAAAATTTCCGATTTTCAACATGAGAGTCATGACTATACAAATCATTGAAATTTTGATCCAAGTAAGTCAAAATGTATACATAGAGGTCCTTTATGACTGGACTGAGTATAAATAAGCCAAAAATGATCAAATTTGACATATTTCGATAGAAAAAACAATTTTGAAAATTTTCGATTTTTCAACATGAGAGTCATGACTATACAAATCATTGAAATTTGGTAAAAAGTAAGTCAAAATGTATACATAGAGGTCCTTTATGACTAGACTAAGTATAAATAAGCCAAAAATGATCAAATTTGACATTTTTCGATAGAAAAAACATTTTTTGAAAATTTTCGATTTTTAAGATGAGAGTCATGACTATACCAATCGTTGAAATTTTGATCCAAGTAAGTCAAAAAGTACACATAGAGGTCCTTTATGACTGGACTAAGTATAAATAAGCCAAAAATGATCAAACTTGACATTTTTCCATAGAAAAAACATTTTTTGAAAATTTTCGATTTATTAACATGAGAGTCATGACTATACAAATCATTGAAATTTTGATCCAAGTAAGTCAAAATGTATACATAGAGGTCCTTTATGACTGGACTAAGTATAAATAAGCCAAAAATGATCAAATTTGACATTTTTCGATAGAAAAACATTTTTTGAAAATTTCCGATTTTTCAACATGAGAGTCATGACTATACAAATCATTGAAATTTTGATCCAAGTAAGTCAAAATGTATACATAGAGGTCCTTTAAGACTGGACTTAGTAGAAATAAGCCAAAAATGATCAAATTTGACATTTTTCGATAGAAAAAACATTTTTTGAAAATTTTCGATTTTCAACATGAGAGTCATGACTAAACAAATCATTGAAACTTTGATCCAAGTAAGTCAAAATGTATACATAGAGGTCCTTTATGACTGGACTAATTAGAAATAAGCCAAAAATGATCAAATTTGACATTTTTCGATAGAAAAAACATTTTTGAAAATTTTCGTTTTTTCAACATGAGACTCATGACTATACAAATCATTGAAATTTTGATCCAAGTAAGTCAAAATGTATACATAGAGGTCCTTTATGACTGGACTAAGTAGAAATAAACCAAAAATGATCAAATTTGACATTTTTCGACAGAAAAAACATTTTGTGAAAATTTTCGATTTTTCAACATGACAGTCATGACTATACAAATCATTGAAATTTTGATCCAAGTAAGTCAAAATGTATACATAGAGGTCCTTTATGACTGGACTTAGTAGAAATAAGCCAAAAATGATCAAATTTGACATTTTTCGATAGAAAAAAACATTTTTTGAAAATTTTTCGTTTTTCAACCTGAGAGTCATGACTATACAAATCATTGAAATTTTGATCCAAGTTAGTCAAAATGTATACATAGAGGTCCTTTATGACTGGCCTAAGTATAAATAAGCCAAAAATGATCAAATTTGACATTTTTCGATAGAAAAAACATTTTTTGAAAATTTCCGATTTTTCAACATGAGAGTCATGACTATACAAATCATTGAAATTTTGATCCAAGTAAGTCAAAATGTATACATAGAGGTCCTTTATGACTGGACTTAGTAGAAATAAGCCAAAAATGATCAAATTTGACATTTTTCGATAGAAAAAACATTTTTTGAAAATTTTCGATTTTTCAACATGACAGTCATGACTATACAAATCATTGAAATTTTGATCCAAGTAAGTCAAAATGAATACATAGAGGTCCTTTATGACTCGACTGAGTTTAAATAAGCCAAAAATGATCATATTTGATATTTTTCGATAGAAAAAAACATTTTTTGAAAATTTTCGATTTTTCAACATGAGTGTCATGATTATCTAAATCATTGAAATTTTGATAAAAGTAAGTCAAAATGTATACATAGAGGTCCTTTATGACTGAACTAAGTAGAAATAAGCCAAAAATGATCAAATTTGACATTTTTCGATAGAAAAAAACATTTTGTGAAAATTTTCGATTTTCAACATGACATTCATGACTATACAAATCATTGAAATTTTGATCCAAGTACGTCAAAATGTATACATAGAGGTCCTTTATGACTGGACTGAGTATAAATAAGCCAAAAATGATCAAATTTGACATTTTTCGATAGAAAAAAACATTTTTGAAAATTTTCGATTTTTCAACATGAGAGTCATGACTATACAAATCATTGAAATTTTTATAAAAATAAGCCAAAATGTAAACATAGAGGTCCTTTATGACTTAACTAAGTATAAATAAGCCAAAAATGACCAAATTTGACATTTTTCGATAGAAAAAAACATTTTTTGAAAATTTTCGATTTTTCAACATGAGAGTCATGATTATACAAATCATTGAAATTTTGATCCAAGTAAGTCAAAATGTATACATAGAGGTCCTTTATGACTGGACTAAGTATAAATAAGCCAAAAATGATCAAATTTGACAATTTTCGATAGAAAAAACATTTTTTGAACATTTTCGGTTTTTCAACATGAGAGTCTTGACAATACAAATCATTGAAATTTTGATCCAAGTAAGTTAAAATGTATACATAGAGGTCCTTTATGATTGGACTAAGTAGAAATAAGCCAAAAATGATCAAATTTGACATTTTTCGATAGAAAAAACATTTTTTGAAAATTTTCGATTTTTCAACATTAGAGTCATGACTACACAAATCATTGAAATTTTGATCCAAGTAAGTCAAAATGTGTACATAGAGGTACTTTATGACTGGACTAAGTAGAAATAAGCCAAAAATGATCAAATTTGACATTTTTCGATAGAAAAAACATTTTTTGAAAATTTTCGATTTTTCAACAAGAATGTCATGACTATACAAATCATTGAAATTTTTATAAAAATAAGCCAAAATGTAAACATAGAGGTCCTTTATGACTTAACTAAGTATAAATAAGCCAAAAATGACCAAATTTGACATTTTTCGATAGAAAAAACATTTTTTGAAAATTTTCGATTTTTCAACATGAGAGTCATGACTATACAAATTATTGAAATTTTGATCCTAGTAAGTCAAAATGTACACATAGAGGTCCTTTATGACTGGACTAAGTATAAATAAGCCAAAAATGATCAAATTTGACATTTTTCGATAGAAAAAACATTTTTTGAAAATTTCCGATTTTTCAACATGAGAGTCATGACTATACAAATCATTGAAATTTTGATCCAAGTAAGTCAAAATGTATACATAGAGGTCCTTTATGACTGGACTGAGTATAAATAAGCCAAAAATGATCAAATTTGACATATTTCGATAGAAAAAAACAATTTTGAAAATTTTCGATTTTTCAACATGAGAGTCATGACTATACAAATCATTGAAATTTTGATAAAAGTAAGTCAAAATGTATACATAGAGGTCCTTTATGACTAGACTAAGTATAAATAAGCCAAAAATGATCAAATTTGACATTTTTCGATAGAAAAAAACATTTTTTGAAAATTTTCGATTTTTAAGATTGAGAGTCATGACTATACCAATCGTTGAAATTTTGATCCAAGTAAGTCAAAAAGTACACATAGAGGTCCTTTATGACTGGACTAAGTATAAATAAGCCAAAAATGATCAAACTTGACATTTTTCCATAGAAAAAACATTTTTTGAAAATTTTCGATTTATTAACATGAGAGTCATGACTATACAAATCATTGAAATTTTGATCCAAGTAAGTCAAAAATGTATACATAGAGGTCCTTTATGACTGGACTAAGTATAAATAAGCCAAAAATGATCAAATTTGACATTTTTCGATAGAAAAAACATTTTTTGAAAATTTCCGATTTTTCAACATGAGAGTCATGACTATACAAATCATTGAAATTTTGATCCAAGTAAGTCAAAATGTATACATAGAGGTCCTTTAAGACTGGACTTAGTAGAAATAAGCCAAAAATGATCAAATTTGACATTTTTCGATAGAAAAAACATTTTTTGAAAATTTTCGATTTTCAACATGAGAGTCATGACTAAACAAATCATTGAAACTTTGATCCAAGTAAGTCAAAATGTATACATAGAGGTCCTTTATGACTGGACTAATTAGAAATAAGCCAAAAATGATCAAATTTGACATTTTTCGATAGAAAAAAACATTTTTTGAAAATTTTCGTTTTTCAACATGAGACTCATGACTATACAAATCATTGAAATTTTGATCCAAGTAAGTCAAAATGTATACATAGAGGTCCTTTATGACTGGACTAAGTAGAAATAAACCAAAAATGATCAAATTTGACATTTTTCGACAGAAAAAAACATTTTGTGAAAATTTTCGATTTTTCAACATGACAGTCATGACTATACAAATCATTGAAATTTTGATCCAAGTAAGTCAAAATGTATACATAGAGGTCCTTTATGACTGGACTTAGTAGAAATAAGCCAAAAATGATCAAATTTGACATTTTTCGATAGAAAAAACATTTTTTGAAAATTTTCGTTTTTCAACCTGAGAGTCATGACTATACAAATCATTGAAATTTTGATCCAAGTTAGTCAAAATGTATACATAGAGGTCCTTTATGACTGGCCTAAGTATAAATAAGCCAAAAATGATCAAATTTGACATTTTTCGATAGAAAAAAACATTTTTTGAAAATTTCCGATTTTTCAACATGAGAGTCATGACTATACAAATCATTGAAATTTTGATCCAAGTAAGTCAAAATGTATACATAGAGGTCCTTTATGACTGGACTTAGTAGAAATAAGCCAAAAATGATCAAATTTACATTTTTCGATAAAAAAAAACATTTTTTGAAAATTTTCGATTTTTCAACATGACAGTCATGACTATACAAATCATTGAAATTTTGATCCAAGTAAGTCAAAATGAATACATAGAGGTCCTTTATGACTCGACTGAGTTTAAATAAGCCAAAAATGATCATATTTGATATTTTTCGATAGAAAAAACATTTTTTGAAAATTTTCGATTTTTCAACATGAGTGTCATGATTATCTAAATCATTGAAATTTTGATAAAAGTAAGTCAAAATGTATACATAGAGGTCCTTTATGACTGAACTAAGTAGAAATAAGCCAAAAATGATCAAATTTGACATTTTTCGATAGAAAAAACATTTTGTGAAAATTTTCGATTTTCAACATGACATTCATGACTATACAAATCATTGAAATTTTGATCCAAGTACGTCAAAATGTATACATAGAGGTCCTTTATGACTGGACTGAGTATAAATAAGCCAAAAATGATCAAATTTGACATTTTTCGATAGAAAAAAACATTTTTGAAAATTTTCGATTTTTCAACATGAGAGTCATGACTATACAAATCATTGAAATTTTTATAAAAATAAGCCAAAATGTAAACATAGAGGTCCTTTATGACTTAACTAAGTATAAATAAGCCAAAAATGACCAAATTTGACATTTTTCGATAGAAAAAACATTTTTTGAAAATTTTCGATTTTTCAACATGAGAGTCATGATTATACAAATCATTGAAATTTTGATCCAAGTAAGTCAAAATGTATACATAGAGGTCCTTTATGACTGGACTAAGTATAAATAAGCCAAAAATGATCAAATTTGACAATTTTCGATAGAAAAAACATTTTTTGAACATTTTCGGTTTTTCAACATGAGAGTCTTGACAATACAAATCATTGAAATTTTGATCCAAGTAAGTTAAAATGTATACATAGAGGTCCTTTATGATTGGACTAAGTAGAAATAAGCCAAAAATGATCAAATTTGACATTTTTCGATAGAAAAAACATTTTTTGAAAATTTTCGATTTTTCAACATTAGAGTCATGACTACACAAATCATTGAAATTTTGATCCAAGTAAGTCAAAATGTGTACATAGAGGTACTTTATGACTGGACTAAGTAGAAATAAGCCAAAAATGATCAAATTTGACATTTTTCGATAGAAAAAACATTTTTTGAAAATTTTCGATTTTTCAACAAGAATGTCATGACTATACAAATCATTGAAATTTTTATAAAAATAAGCCAAAATGTAAACATAGAGGTCCTTTATGACTTAACTAAGTATAAATAAGCCAAAAATGACCAAATTTGACATTTTTCGATAGAAAAAACATTTTTTGAAAATTTTCGATTTTTCAACATGAGAGTCATGACTATACAAATTATTGAAATTTTGATCCTAGTAAGTCAAAATGTACACATAGAGGTCCTTTATGACTGGACTAAGTATAAATAAGCCAAAAATGATCAAATTTGACATTTTTCGATAGAAAAAACATTTTTTGAAAATTTCCGATTTTTCAACATGAGAGTCATGACTATACAAATCATTGAAATTTTGATCCAAGTAAGTCAAAATGTATACATAGAGGTCCTTTATGACTGGACTGAGTATAAATAAGCCAAAAATGATCAAATTTGACATATTTCGATAGAAAAAACAATTTTGAAAATTTTCGATTTTTCAACATGAGAGTCATGACTATACAAATCATTGAAATTTTGATAAAAGTAAGTCAAAATGTATACATAGAGGTCCTTTATGACTAGACTAAGTATAAATAAGCCAAAAATGATCAAATTTGACATTTTTCGATAGAAAAAACATTTTTTGAAAATTTTCGATTTTTAAGATTGAGAGTCATGACTATACCAATCGTTGAAATTTTGATCCAAGTAAGTCAAAAAGTACACATAGAGGTCCTTTATGACTGGACTAAGTATAAATAAGCCAAAAATGATCAAACTTGACATTTTTCCATAGAAAAAACATTTTTTGAAAATTTTCGATTTATTAACATGAGAGTCATGACTATACAAATCATTGAAATTTTGATCCAAGTAAGTCAAAATGTATACATAGAGGTCCTTTATGACTGGACTAAGTATAAATAAGCCAAAAATGATCAAATTTGACATTTTTCGATAGAAAAACATTTTTTGAAAATTTCCGATTTTTCAACATGAGAGTCATGACTATACAAATCATTGAAATTTTGATCCAAGTAAGTCAAAATGTATACATAGAGGTCCTTTAAGACTGGACTTAGTAGAAATAAGCCAAAAATGATCAAATTTGACATTTTTCGATAGAAAAAACATTTTTTGAAAATTTTCGATTTTCAACATGAGAGTCATGACTAAACAAATCATTGAAACTTTGATCCAAGTAAGTCAAAATGTATACATAGAGGTCCTTTATGACTGGACTAATTAGAAATAAGCCAAAAATGATCAAATTTGACATTTTTCGATAGAAAAAACATTTTTTGAAAATTTTCGTTTTTTCAACATGAGACTCATGACTATACAAATCATTGAAATTTTGATCCAAGTAAGTCAAAATGTATACATAGAGGTCCTTTATGACTGGACTAAGTAGAAATAAACCAAAAATGATCAAATTTGACATTTTTCGACAGAAAAAACATTTTGTGAAAATTTTCGATTTTTCAACATGACAGTCATGACTATACAAATCATTGAAATTTTGATCCAAGTAAGTCAAAATGTATACATAGAGGTCCTTTATGACTGGACTTAGTAGAAATAAGCCAAAAATGATCAAATTTGACATTTTTCGATAGAAAAAACATTTTTTGAAAATTTTCGTTTTTCAACCTGAGAGTCATGACTATACAAATCATTGAAATTTTGATCCAAGTTAGTCAAAATGTATACATAGAGGTCCTTTATGACTGGCCTAAGTATAAATAAGCCAAAAATGATCAAATTTGACATTTTTCGATAGAAAAAACATTTTTTGAAAATTTCCGATTTTTCAACATGAGAGTCATGACTATACAAATCATTGAAATTTTGATCCAAGTAAGTCAAAATGTATACATAGAGGTCCTTTATGACTGGACTTAGTAGAAATAAGCCAAAAATGATCAAATTTGACATTTTTCGATAGAAAAAAACATTTTTTGAAAATTTTCGATTTTTCAACATGACAGTCATGACTATACAAATCATTGAAATTTTGATCCAAGTAAGTCAAAATGAATACATAGAGGTCCTTTATGACTCGACTGAGTTTAAATAAGCCAAAAATGATCATATTTGATATTTTTCGATAGAAAAAACATTTTTTGAAAATTTTCGATTTTTCAACATGAGTGTCATGATTATCTAAATCATTGAAATTTTGATAAAAGTAAGTCAAAATGTATACATAGAGGTCCTTTATGACTGAACTAAGTAGAAATAAGCCAAAAATGATCAAATTTGACATTTTTCGATAGAAAAAACATTTTGTGAAAATTTTCGATTTTCAACATGACATTCATGACTATACAAATCATTGAAATTTTGATCCAAGTACGTCAAAATGTATACATAGAGGTCCTTTATGACTGGACTGAGTATAAATAAGCCAAAAATGATCAAATTTGACATTTTTCGATAGAAAAAACATTTTTGAAAATTTTCGATTTTTCAACATGAGAGTCATGACTATACATATCATTGAAATTTTTATAAAAATAAGCCAAAATGTAAACATAGAGGTCCTTTATGACTTAACTAAGTATAAATAAGCCAAAAATGACCAAATTTGACATTTTTCGATAGAAAAAACATTTTTTGAAAATTTTCGATTTTTCAACATGAGAGTCATGATTATACAAATCATTGAAATTTTGATCCAAGTAAGTCAAAATGTATACATAGAGGTCCTTTATGACTGGACTAAGTATAAATAAGCCAAAAATGATCAAATTTGACAATTTTCGATAGAAAAAACATTTTTTGAACATTTTCGGTTTTTCAACATGAGAGTCTTGACAATACAAATCATTGAAATTTTGATCCAAGTAAGTCAAAATGTATACATAGAGGTCCTTTATGATTGGACTAAGTAGAAATAAGCCAAAAATGATCAAATTTGACATTTTTCGATAGAAAAAACATTTTTTGAAAATTTTCGATTTTTCAACATTAGAGTCATGACTACACAAATCATTGAAATTTTGATCCAAGTAAGTCAAAATGTGTACATAGAGGTACTTTATGACTAGACTAAGTATAAATAAGCCAAAAATGATCAAATTTGACATTTTTCGATAGAAAAAACATTTTTTGAAAATTTTCGATTTTTAAGATTGAGAGTCATGACTATACCAATCGTTGAAATTTTGATCCAAGTAAGTCAAAAAGTACACATAGAGGTCCTTTATGACTGGACTAAGTATAAATAAGCCAAAAATGATCAAACTTGACATTTTTCCATAGAAAAAACATTTTTTGAAAATTTTCGATTTATTAACATGAGAGTCATGACTATACAAATCATTGAAATTTTGATCCAAGTAAGTCAAAATGTATACATAGAGGTCCTTTATGACTGGACTAAGTATAAATAAGCCAAAAATGATCAAATTTGACATTTTTCGATAGAAAAACATTTTTTGAAAATTTCCGATTTTTCAACATGAGAGTCATGACTATACAAATCATTGAAATTTTGATCCAAGTAAGTCAAAATGTATACATAGAGGTCCTTTAAGACTGGACTTAGTAGAAATAAGCCAAAAATGATCAAATTTGACATTTTTCGATAGAAAAAACATTTTTTGAAAATTTTCGATTTTCAACATGAGAGTCATGACTAAACAAATCATTGAAACTTTGATCCAAGTAAGTCAAAATGTATACATAGAGGTCCTTTATGACTGGACTAATTAGAAATAAGCCAAAAATGATCAAATTTGACATTTTTCGATAGAAAAAACATTTTTTGAAAATTTTCGTTTTTTCAACATGAGACTCATGACTATACAAATCATTGAAATTTTGATCCAAGTAAGTCAAAATGTATACATAGAGGTCCTTTATGACTGGACTAAGTAGAAATAAACCAAAAATGATCAAATTTGACATTTTTCGACAGAAAAAACATTTTGTGAAAATTTTCGATTTTTCAACATGACAGTCATGACTATACAAATCATTGAAATTTTGATCCAAGTAAGTCAAAATGTATACATAGAGGTCCTTTATGACTGGACTTAGTAGAAATAAGCCAAAAATGATCAAATTTGACATTTTTCGATAGAAAAAACATTTTTTGAAAATTTTCGTTTTTCAACCTGAGAGTCATGACTATACAAATCATTGAAATTTTGATCCAAGTTAGTCAAAATGTATACATAGAGGTCCTTTATGACTGGCCTAAGTATAAATAAGCCAAAAATGATCAAATTTGACATTTTTCGATAGAAAAAACATTTTTTGAAAATTTCCGATTTTTCAACATGAGAGTCATGACTATACAAATCATTGAAATTTTGATCCAAGTAAGTCAAAATGTATACATAGAGGTCCTTTATGACTGGACTTAGTAGAAATAAGCCAAAAATGATCAAATTTGACATTTTTCGATAGAAAAAACATTTTTTGAAAATTTTCGATTTTTCAACATGACAGTCATGACTATACAAATCATTGAAATTTTGATCCAAGTAAGTCAAAATGAATACATAGAGGTCCTTTATGACTCGACTGAGTTTAAATAAGCCAAAAATGATCATATTTGATATTTTTCGATAGAAAAAACATTTTTTGAAAATTTTCGATTTTTCAACATGAGTGTCATGATTATCTAAATCATTGAAATTTTGATAAAAGTAAGTCAAAATGTATACATAGAGGTCCTTTATGACTGAACTAAGTAGAAATAAGCCAAAAATGATCAAATTTGACATTTTTCGATAGAAAAAACATTTTGTGAAAATTTTCGATTTTCAACATGACATTCATGACTATACAAATCATTGAAATTTTGATCCAAGTACGTCAAAATGTATACATAGAGGTCCTTTATGACTGGACTGAGTATAAATAAGCCAAAAATGATCAAATTTGACATTTTTCGATAGAAAAAACATTTTTGAAAATTTTCGATTTTTCAACATGAGAGTCATGACTATACAAATCATTGAAATTTTTATAAAAATAAGCCAAAATGTAAACATCGAGGTCCTTTATGACTTAACTAAGTATAAATAAGCCAAAAATGACCAAATTTGACATTTTTCGATAGAAAAAACATTTTTTGAAAATTTTCGATTTTTCAACATGAGAGTCATGACTATACAAATTATTGAAATTTTGATCCTAGTAAGTCAAAATGTACACATAGAGGTCCTTTATGACTGGACTAAGTATAAATAAGCCAAAAATGATCAAATTTGACATTTTTCGATAGAAAAAACATTTTTTGAAAATTTCCGATTTTTCAACATGAGAGTCATGACTATACAAATCATTGAAATTTTGATCCAAGTAAGTCAAAATGTATACATAGAGGTCCTTTATGACTGGACTGAGTATAAATAAGCCAAAAATGATCAAATTTGACATATTTCGATAGAAAAAACATTTTTGAAAATTTTCGATTTTTCAACATGAGAGTCATGACTATACAAATCATTGAAATTTTGATAAAAGTAAGTCAAAATGTATACATAGAGGTCCTTTATGACTAGACTAAGTATAAATAAGCCAAAGATGATCAAATTTGACATTTTTCGATAGAAAAAACATTTTTTGAAAATTTTCGATTTTTAAGATGAGAGTCATGACTATACCAATCGTTGAAATTTTGATCCAAGTAAGTCAAAAAGTACACATAGAGGTCCTTTATGACTGGACTAAGTATAAATAAGCCAAAAATGATCAAACTTGACATTTTTCCATAGAAAAAACATTTTTTGAAAATTTTCGATTTATTAACATGAGAGTCATGACTATACAAATCATTGAAATTTTGATCCAAGTAAGTCAAAATGTATACAAAGAGGTCCTTTATGACTGGACTAAGTATAAATAAGCCAAAAATGATCAAATTTGACATTTTTCGATAGAAAAACATTTTTTGAAAATTTCCGATTTTTCAACATGAGAGTCATGACTATACAAATCATTGAAATTTTGATCCAAGTAAGTCAAAATGTATACATAGAGGTCCTTTAAGACTGGACTTAGTAGAAATAAGCCAAAAATGATCAAATTTGACATTTTTCGATAGAAAAAACATTTTTTGAAAATTTTCGATTTTCAACATGAGAGTCATGACTAAACAAATCATTGAAACTTTGATCCAAGTAAGTCAAAATGTATACATAGAGGTCCTTTATGACTGGACTAATTAGAAATAAGCCAAAAATGATCAAATTTGACATTTTTCGATAGAAAAAACATTTTTTGAAAATTTTCGTTTTTTCAACATGAGACTCATGACTATACAAATCATTGAAATTTTGATCCAAGTAAGTCAAAATGTATACATAGAGGTCCTTTATGACTGGACTAAGTAGAAATAAACCAAAAATGATCAAATTTGACATTTTTCGACAGAAAAAACATTTTGTGAAAATTTTCGATTTTTCAACATGACAGTCATGACTATACAAATCATTGAAATTTTGATCCAAGTAAGTCAAAATGTATACATAGAGGTCCTTTATGACTGGACTTAGTAGAAATAAGCCAAAAATGATCAAATTTGACATTTTTCGATAGAAAAAACATTTTTTGAAAATTTTCGTTTTTCAACATGAGAGTCATGACTATACAAATCATTGAAATTTTGATCCAAGTAAGTCAAAATGTATACATAGAGGTCCTTTATGACTGGACTTAGTAGAAATAAGCCAAAAATGATCAAATTTGACATTTTTCGATAGAAAAAACATTTTTTGAAAATTTTCGATTTTTCAACATGACAGTCATGACTATACAAATCATTGAAATTTTGATCCAAGTAAGTCAAAATGAATACATAGAGGTCCTATATGACTCGACTGAGTTTAAATAAGCCAAAAATGATCATATTTGATATTTTTCGATAGAAAAAACATTTTTTGAAAATTTTCGATTTTTCAACATGAGTGTCATGATTATCTAAATCATTGAAATTTTGATAAAAGTAAGTCAAAATGTATACATAGAGGTCCTTTATGACTGAACTAAGTAGAAATAAGCCAAAAATGATCAAATTTGACATTTTTCGATAGAAAAAACATTTTGTGAAAATTTTCGATTTTCAACATGACATTCATGACTATACAAATCATTGAAATTTTGATTCAAGTACGTCAAAATGTATACATAGAGGTCCCTTATGACTGGACTGAGTATAAATAAGCCAAAAATGATCAAATTTGACATTTTTCGATAGAAAAACATTTTTGAAAATTTTCGATTTTTCAACATGAGAGTCGTGACTATACAAATCATTGAAATTTTGATAAAAGTAAGTCAAAATGTATACATAGAGGTCCTTTATGACTAGACTAAGTATAAATAAGCCAAAAATGATCAAATTTGACATTTTTCGATAGAAAAAACATTTTTTGAAAATTTTCGATTTTTAAGATGAGAGTCATGACTATACCAATCGTTGAAATTTTGATCCAAGTAAGTCAAAAAGTACACATAAAGGTCCTTTATGACTGGACTAAGTATAAATAAGCCAAAAATGATCAAACTTGACATTTTTCCATAGAAAAAACATTTTTTGAAAATTTTCGATTTATTAACATGAGAGTCATGACTATACAAATCATTGAAATTTTGATCCAAGTAAGTCAAAATGTATACATAGAGGTCCTTTATGACTGGACTAAGTATAAATAAGCCAAAAATGATCAAATTTGACATTTTTCGATAGAAAAACATTTTTTGAAAATTTCCGATTTTTCAACATGAGAGTCATGACTATACAAATCATTGAAATTTTGATCCAAGTAAGTCAAAATGTATACATAGAGGTCCTTTATGACTGGACTTAGTAGAAATAAGCCAAAAATGATCAAATTTGACATTTTTCGATAGAAAAAACATTTTTCGAAAATTTTCGATTTTCAACATGAGAGTCATGACTAAACAAATCATTGAAACTTTGATCCAAGTAAGTCAAAATGTAAACATAGAGGTCCTTTATGACTGGACTAATTAGAAATAAGCCAAAAATGATCAAATTTGACATTTTTCGATAGAAAAAACATTTTTTGAAAATTTTCGTTTTTTCAACATGAGAGTCATGACTATACAAATCATTGAAATTTTGATCCAAGTAACTCAAAATGTATACATAGAGGTCCTTTATGACTGGACTAGGTAGAAATAAACCAAAAATGATCAAATTTGACATTTTTCGATAGAAAAAACATTTTTTGAAAATTTCCGATTTTTCAACATGAGAGTCATGACTATACAAATCATTGAAATTTTGATCCAAGTAAGTCAAAATGTATACATAGAGGTCCTTTATGACTGGACTTAGTAGAAATAAGCCAAAAATGATCAAATTTGACATTTTTCGATAGAAAAAACATTTTTTGAAAATTTTCGATTTTTCAACATGACAGTCATGACTATACAAATCATTGAAATTTTGATCCAAGTAAGTCAAAATGAATACATAGAGGTCCTATATGACTCGACTGAGTTTAAATAAGCCAAAAATGATCATATTTGATATTTTTCGATAGAAAAAACATTTTTTGAAAATTTTCGATTTTTCAACATGAGTGTCATGATTATCTAAATCATTGAAATTTTGATAAAAGTAAGTCAAAATGTATACATAGAGGTCCTTTATGACTGAACTAAGTAGAAATAAGCCAAAAATGATCAAATTTGACATTTTTCGATAGAAAAAACATTTTGTGAAAATTTTCGATTTTCAACATGACATTCATGACTATACAAATCATTGAAATTTTGATCCAAGTACGTCAAAATGTATACATAGAGGTCCTTTATGACTAGACTAAGTATAAATAAGCCAAAAATGATCAAATTTGACATTTTTCGATAGAAAAAACATTTTTTGAAAATTTTCGATTTTTAAGATGAGAGTCATGACTATACCAATCGTTGAAATTTTGATCCAAGTAAGTCAAAAAGTACACATAAAGGTCCTTTATGACTGGACTAAGTATAAATAAGCCAAAAATGATCAAACTTGACATTTTTCCATAGAAAAAACATTTTTTGAAAATTTTCGATTTATTAACATGAGAGTCATGACTATACAAATCATTGAAATTTTGATCCAAGTAAGTCAAAATGTATACATAGAGGTCCTTTATGACTGGACTAAGTATAAATAAGCCAAAAATGATCAAATTTGACATTTTTCGATAGAAAAACATTTTTTGAAAATTTCCGATTTTTCAACATGAGAGTCATGACTATACAAATCATTGAAATTTTGATCCAAGTAAGTCAAAATGTATACATAGAGGTCCTTTATGACTGGACTTAGTAGAAATAAGCCAAAAATGATCAAATTTGACATTATCGATAGAAAAAACATTTTTCGAAAATTATCGATTTTCAACATGAGAGTCATGACTAAACAAATCATTGAAACTTTGATCCAAGTAAGTCAAAATGTAAACATAGAGGTCCTTTATGACTGGACTAATTAGAAATAAGCCAAAAATGATCAAATTTGACATTTTTCGATAGAAAAAACATTTTTTGAAAATTTTCGTTTTTTCAACATAAGAGTCATGACTATACAAATCATTGAAATTTTGATCCAAGTAACTCAAAATGTATACATAGAGGTCCTTTATGACTGGACTAGGTAGAAATAAACCAAAAATGATCAAATTTGACATTTTTCGATAGAAAAAACATTTTTTGAAAATTTCCGATTTTTCAACATGAGAGTCATGACTATACAAATCATTGAAATTTTGATCCAAGTAAGTCAAAATGTATACATAGAGGTCCTTTATGACTGGACTTAGTAGAAATAAGCCAAAAATGATCAAATTTGACATTTTTCGATAGAAAAAACATTTTTTGAAAATTTTCGATTTTTCAACATGACAGTCATGACTATACAAATCATTGAAATTTTGATCCAAGTAAGTCAAAATGAATACATAGAGGTCCTATATGACTCGACTGAGTTTAAATAAGCCAAAAATGATCATATTTGATATTTTTCGATAGAAAAAACATTTTTTGAAAATTTTCGATTTTTCAACATGAGTGTCATGATTATCTAAATCATTGAAATTTTGATAAAAGTAAGTCAAAATGTATACATAGAGGTCCTTTATGACTGAACTAAGTAGAAATAAGCCAAAAATGATCAAATTTGACATTTTTCGATAGAAAAAACATTTTGTGAAAATTTTCGATTTTCAACATGACATTCATGACTATACAAATCATTGAAATTTTGATCCAAGTACGTCAAAATGTATACATAGAGGTCCTTTATGACTGGACTGAGTATAAATAAGCCAAAAATGATCAAATTTGACATTTTTCGATAGAAAAAACATTTTTGAAAATTTTCGATTTTTCAACATGAGAGTCATGACTATACAAATCATTGAAATTTTGATAAAAGTAAGTCAAAATGTATACATAGAGGTCCTTTATGACTAGACTAAGTATAAATAAGCCAAAAATGATCAAATTTGACATTTTTCGATAGAAAAAACATTTTTTGAAAATTTTCGATTTTTAAGATGAGAGTCATGACTATACCAATCGTTGAAATTTTGATCCAAGTAAGTCAAAAAGTACACATAAAGGTCCTTTATGACTGGACTAAGTATAAATAAGCCAAAAATGATCAAACTTGACATTTTTCCATAGAAAAAACATTTTTTGAAAATTTTCGATTTATTAACATGAGAGTCATGACTATACAAATCATTGAAATTTTGATCCAAGTAAGTCAAAATGTATACATAGAGGTCCTTTATGACTGGACTAAGTATAAATAAGCCAAAAATGATCAAATTTGACATTTTTCGATAGAAAAACATTTTTTGAAAATTTCCGATTTTTCAACATGAGAGTCATGACTATACAAATCATTGAAATTTTGATCCAAGTAAGTCAAAATGTATACATAGAGGTCCAGAGGTCCCTTATGACTGGACTTAGTAGAAATAAGCCAAAAATGATCAAATTTGACATTTTTCGATAGAAAAAACATTTTTCGAAAATTTTCGATTTTCAACATGAGAGTCATGACTAAACAAATCATTGAAACTTTGATCCAAGTAAGTCAAAATGTAAACATAGAGGTCCTTTATGACTGGACTAATTAGAAATAAGCCAAAAATGATCAAATTTGACATTTTTCGATAGAAAAAACATTTTTTGAAAATTTTCGTTTTTTCAACATGAGAGTCATGACTATACAAATCATTGAAATTTTGATCCAAGTAACTCAAAATGTATACATAGAGGTCCTTTATGACTGGACTAGGTAGAAATAAACCAAAAATGATCAAATTTGACATTTTTCGATAGAAAAAACATTTTGTGAAAATTTTCGATTTTTCAACATGACAGTCATGACTATACAAATCATTGAAATTTTGATCCAAGTAAGTCAAAATGTATACATAGAGGTCATTTATGACTGGACTTAGTAGAAATAAGCCAAAAATGATCAAATTTGACATTTTTCGATAGAAAAAACATTTTTTGAAAATTTTCGTTTTTCAACATGAGAGTCATGACTATACAAATCATTGAAATTTTGATCCAAGTAAGTCAAAATGTATACATAGAGGTCCTTTATGACTGGCCTAAGTATAAATAAGCCAAAAATGATCAAATTTGACATTTTTCGATAGAAAAAACATTTTTCGAAAATTTTCGATTTTCAACATGAGAGTCATGACTAAACAAATCATTGAAACTTTGATCCAAGTAAGTCAAAATGTAAACATAGAGGTCCTTTATGACTGGACTAATTAGAAATAAGCCAAAAATGATCAAATTTGACATTTTTCGATAGAAAAAACATTTTTTGAAAATTTTCGTTTTTTCAACATGAGAGTCATGACTATACAAATCATTGAAATTTTGATCCAAGTAACTCAAAATGTATACATAGAGGTCCTTTATGACTGGACTAGGTAGAAATAAACCAAAAATGATCAAATTTGACATTTTTCGATAGAAAAACCATTTTTTGAAAATTTTCGATTTTTCAACAAAAATGTCAAGACTATACAAATCATTGAAATTATGATCCAAGTAAGCCAAAATGTATACATAGAGGTCCTTTATGACTGGACTAAGTATAAATAAGCCAAAAATGATCAAATTTGACATTTTTCGATAGAAAAAACATTTTTTGAAAATTTTCGATTTTTCAACATGAGGGTGATGTCTATACAAATCATTGAAATTTTGATCCAAATAAGTCAAAATGTATACATAGAGGTCCTTTTTGATTGGACTAAGTAGAAATAAGCCAAAAATGATCAAATTTGACATTTTTCGATAGAAAAAACATTTTTTGAAAATTTTCGATTTTTCAACATTAGAGTCATGACTATACAAGTCATTGAAATTTTGATCCAAGTAAGTCAAAATGTATACATAGAGGTCCTTAATGACTGGACTAAGTATAAATAAGCCAAAAATGATCAAATTTGACATTTTTCGATAGAAAAAACATTTTTTGAAAATTTTCGATTTTTCAACATGAGAGTCATGACTATACAAATCATTGAAATTTTCATCCAAGTAAGTCAAAATGTATACAAAGAGGTCCATTATGACTGGACTAAGTATAAATAAGCCAAAAATGATCAAATTTGACATTTTTCGATAGAAAAAACATTTTTTGAAAATTTTCGTTTTTTCAACATGAGAGTCATGACTATACAAATCATTGAAATTTTGATCCAAGTAAGTCAAAATGTATACATAGAGGTACTTTATGACTGGACTAAGTAGAAAAAGCCAAAAATGATCAAATTTGACATTTTTCGATAGAAAAAACATTTTTTGAAAATTTTCGATTTTTCAACAAGAATGTCATGACTATACAAATCATTGAAATTTTTATCCAAATAAGCCAAAATGTAAACATAGAGGTCCTTTATGACTTAACTAAGTATAAATAAGCCAAAAATGACCAAATTTGACATTTTTCGATAGAAAAAACATTTTTTGAAAATTTTCGATTTTTCAACATGAGAGTCATGACTATACAAATCATTGAAATTTTGATCCTAGTAAGTCAAAATGTACACATAGAGGTCCTTTATGACTGGACTAAGTATAAATAAGCCAAAAATGATCAAATTTGACATTTTTCGATAGAAAAAACATTTTTTGAAAATTTCCGATTTTTCAACATGAGAGTCATGACTATACAAATCATTGAAATTTTGATCCAAGTAAGTCAAAATGTATACATAGAGGTGCTTTATGACTGAACTAAGTAGAAATAAGCCAAAAATGATCAAATTTGACATTTTTCGATAGAAAAAACATTTTTTGAAAATTTCCGATTTTTCAACATGAGAGTCATGACTATACAAATCATTGAAATTTTGATCCAAGTAAGTCAAAATGTATACATAGAGGTCCTTTATGACTGGACTGAGTATAGATAAGCCAAAAATGATCAAATTTGACATATTTTGATAGAAAAAAACATTTTTGAAAATTTTCGATTTTTCAACATGAGAGTCATGACTATACAAATCATTGAAATTTTGATCCAAGTAAGTCAAAATGTATACATAGAGGTGCTTTATGACTGAACTAAGTAGAAATAAGCCAAAAATGATCAAATTTGACATTTTTCGATAGAAAAAACATTTTTTGAAAATTTCCGATTTTTCAACATGAGAGTCATGACTATACAAATCATTGAAATTTTGATAAAAGTAAGTCAAAATGTATACATAGAGGTCCTTTATGACTGGACTGAGTATAGATAAGCCAAAAATGATCAAATTTGACATATTTTGATAGAAAAAACATTTTTGAAAATTTTCGATTTTTCAACATGAGAGTCATGACTATACAAATCATTGAAATTTTGATCCAAGTAAGTCAAAATGTATACATAGAGGTCCTTTATGACTGGACTGAGTATAAATAAGCCAAAAATGATCAAATTTGACATATTTTGATAGAAAAAACATCTTTGAAAATTTTCGATTTTTCAACATGAGAGTCATGACTATACAAATCATTGAAATTTTGATAAAAGTAAGTCAAAATGTATACATAGAGGTCCTTAATGACTAGACTAAGTATAAATAAGCCAAAAATGATCAAATTTGACATTTTTCGATAGAAAAAACATTTTTTGAAAATTTCCGATTTTTCAACATGAGAGTCATGACTATACAAATCATTGAAATTTTGATCCAAGTAAGTCAAAATGTATACATAGAGGTCCTTTATGACTGGACTGAGTATAAATAAGCCAAAAATGATCAAATTTGACATTTTTCGATAGAAAAAACATTTTTTGAAAATTTTCGATTTTTAAGATGAGAGTCATGACTATACTAATCATTGAAATTTTGATCCAAGTAAGTCAAAAAGTACACATAGAAGTCCTTAATGACTGGACTAAGTATAAATAAGCCAAAAATGATCAAACTTGACATTTTTCCATAGAAAAAACATTTTTTGAAAATTTTCGATTTTTTAACATGAGAGTCATGACTATACAAATCATTGAAATTTTCATCCAAGTAAGTCAAAATGTATACAAAGAGGTCCTTTATGACTGGACGAAGTATAAATAAGCCAAAATTGATCAAATTTGACATTTTTCGATAGAAAAAACATTTTTTGAAAATTTTCGATTTTTCAACATGAGAGTCATGATTATACAAATCATTGAAATTTTGATCCAAGTAAGTCAAAATGTATACATAGAGGTCCTTTATGACTGGACTAAGTATAAATAAGCCAAAAATGATCAATTTTGACATTTTTCGATAGAAAAACCATTTTTTGAAAATTTTCGATTTTTCAACAAAAATGTCAAGACTAAACAAATCATTGAAATTATGATCCAAGTAAGCCAAAATGTATACATAGAGGTCCTTTATGACTGGACTAAGTATAAATAAGCCAAAAATGATCAAATTTGACATTTTTCGATAGAAAAAACATTTTTTGAAAATTTTCGATTTTTCAACATGAGGGTGATGTCTATACAAATCATTGAAATTTTGATCCAAGTAAGTCAAAATGTATACATAGAGGTCCTTTATGATTGGACTAAGTAGAAATAAGCCAAAAATGATCAAATTTGACATTTTTCGATAGAAAAAACATTTTTTGAAAATTTTCGATTTTTCAACATTAGAGTCATGACTATACAAATCATTGAAATTTTGATCCAAGTAAGTCAAAATGTATACATAGAGGTCCTTTATGACTGGACTAAGTATAAATAAGCCAAAAATGATCAAATTTGACATTTTTCGATAGAAAAAACATTTTTTGAAAATTTTCGATTTTTCAACATGAGAGTCATGACTATACAAATCATTGAAATTTTCATCCAAGTAAGTCAAAATGTATACAAAGAGGTCCTTTATGACTGGACTAAGTATAAATAAGCCAAAAATGATCAAATTTGACATTTTTCGATAGAAAAAACATTTTTTGAAAATTTTCGTTTTTTCAACATGAGAGTCATGACTATACAAATCATTGAAATTTTGATCCAAGTAAGTCAAAATGTATACATAGAGGTACTTTATGACTGGACTAAGTAGAAAAAGCCAAAAATGATCAAATTTGACATTTTTCGATAGAAAAAACATTTTTTGAAAATTTTCGATTTTTCAACAAGAATGTCATGACTATACAAATCATTGAAATTTTTATCCAAATAAGCCAAAATGTAAACATAGAGGTCCTTTATGACTTAACTAAGTATAAATAAGCCAAAAATGACCAAATTTGACATTTTTCGATAGAAAAAACATTTTTTGAAAATTTTCGATTTTTCAACATGAGAGTCATGACTATACAAATCATTGAAATTTTGATCCTAGTAAGTCAAAATGTACACATAGAGGTCCTTTATGACTGGACTAAGTATAAATAAGCCAAAAATGATCAAATTTGACATTTTTCGATAGAAAAAACATTTTTTGAAAATTTCCGATTTTTCAACATGAGAGTCATGACTATACAAATCATTGAAATTTTGATCCAAGTAAGTCAAAATGTATACATAGAGGTGCTTTATGACTGAACTAAGTAGAAATAAGCCAAAAATTATCAAATTTGACATTTTTCGATAGAAAAAACATTTTTTGAAAATTTCCGATTTTTCAACATGAGAGTCATGACTATACAAATCATTGACATTTTGATCCAAGTAAGTCAAAATGTATACATAGAGGTCCTTTATGACTGGACTGAGTATAAATAAGCCAAAAATGATCAAATTTGACATATTTTGATAGAAAAAACATTTTTGAAAATTTTCGATTTTTCAACATGAGAGTCATGACTATACAAATCATTGAAATTTTGATCCAAGTAAGTCAAAATGTATACATAGAGGTCCTTTATGACTGGACTGAGTATAAATAAGCCAAAAATGATCAAATTTGACATATTTTGATAGAAAAAACATTTTTGAAAATTTTCGATTTTTCAACATGAGAGTCATGACTATACAAATCATTGAAATTTTGATAAAAGTAAGTCAAAATGTATACATAGAGGTCCTTAATGACTAGACTAAGTATAAATAAGCCAAAAATGATCAAATTTGACATTTTTCGATAGAAAAAACATTTTTTGAAAATTTCCGATTTTTCAACATGAGAGTCATGACTATACAAATCATTGAAATTTTGATCCAAGTAAGTCAAAATGTATACATAGAGGTCCTTTATGACTGGACTGAGTATAAATAAGCCAAAAATGATCAAATTTGACATAATTCGATAGAAAAAACATTTTTGAAAATTTTCGATTTTTAAGATGAGAGTCATGACTAAACAAATCATTGAAATTTTGATCCAAGTAAGTCAAAATGTATACATAGAGGTCCTTTATGACTGGACTAAGTAGAAATAAGTCAAAAATGATCAAATTTGACATTTTTCGATAGAGAAAACATTTTGTGAAAATTTTCGATTTTTCAACATGACGGTCATGACTGTACAAATCATTGAAATTTTGATCCAAGAAAGTCAAAATGTATACATAGAGGTCCTTTTTGACTGGACTAAGTAGAAATAAGCCAAAAATGATCAAATTTGACATTTTTCGATAGAAAAAACGTTTTTTGAAAATTTTCGATTTTTTAACATGAGAGTCATGACTATACAAATCATTGAAATTTTGATCCAAGTAAGTCAAAATGTATACATAGACGTCCTTTATGACTGGACTAAGTAGAAATTAGCCAAAAATGATCAAATTTGACATTTTTCGATAGAAAAAACATTTTTTGAAAATTTTCGATTTTTCAACATGAGAGTCATGACTATACAAATCATTGAAATTTGGATCCAAGTTAGTCAAAATGTATACATAGAGGTCCTTTATGACTGGACTTAGTAGAAATAAGCCAAAAATGATCAAATTTGACATTTTTCGATAGAAAAAACATTTTTTGAAAATTTTCGATTTTCAACATGAGAGTCATGACTAAACAAATCATTGAAATTTTGATCCAAGTAAGTAAAAATGTATACATAGAGGTCCTTTATGACTGGACTGAGTTTAACTAAGCCAAAAATGATAAAATTTGACATTTTTCGATAGAAAAAACATTTTTTGAAAATTTTCGATTTTTCAACATGAGAGTCATGACCATACAAATCATTGAAATTTTGATAAAAGTAAGTCAAAATGTATACATAGAGGTCCTTTATGACTGGACTAAGTAGAAATAAGCCAAAAATGATCAAATTTGACATTTTTCGATAGAAAAAACATTTTTTGAAAATTTTCGATTTTTCAAGATGAGAGTCATGACTATACAAATCATTGAAATTTTGATCCAAGTAAGTCAAAATGTATACATAGAGGTCCTTTATGACTGGACTGAGTATAAATAAGCCAAAAATGATCAAATTTGACATATTTTGATAGAAAAAACATTTTTGAAAATTTTCGATTTTTCAACATGAGAGTCATGACTATACAAATCATTGAAATTTTGATAAAAGTAAGTCAAAATGTATACATAGAGGTCCTTAATGACTAGACTAAGTATAAATAAGCCAAAAATGATCAAATTTGACATTTTTCGATAGAAAAAACATTTTTTGAAAATTTCCGATTTTTCAACATGAGAGTCATGACTATACAAATCATTGAAATTTTGATCCAAGTAAGTCAAAATGTATACATAGAGGTCCTTTATGACTGGACTGAGTATAAATAAGCCAAAAATGATCAAATTTGACATAATTCGATAGAAAAAACATTTTTGAAAATTTTCGATTTTTCAACATGAGAGTCATGACTATACAAATCATTGAAATTTTGATAAAAGTAAGTCAAAATGTATACATAGAGGTCCTTTATGACTAGACTTAGTATAAATAAGCCAAAAATGATCAAATTTGACATTTTTCGATAGAAAAAACATTTTTTGAAAATTTTCGATTTTTAAGATGAGAGTCATGACTATACTAATCATTGAAATTTTGATCCAAGTAAGTCAAAAAGTACACATAGAGGTCCTTTATGACTGGACTAAGTATAAATAAGCCAAAAATGATCAAATTTGACATTTTTCGATAGAAAAACATTTTTTGAAAATTTCCGATTTTTCAACATGAGAGTCATGACTATACAAATCATTGAAATTTTGATCCAAGTAAGTCAAAATGTATACATAGAGGTCCTTTATGACTGGACTTAGTAGAAATAAGCCAAAAATGATCAAATTTGACATTTTTCGATAGAAAAAACATTTTTTGAAAATTTTCGATTTTCAACATGAGAGTCATGACTAAACAAATCATTGAAATTTTGATCCAAGTAAGTCAAAATGTATACATAGAGGTCCTTTATGACTGGACTAATTAGAAATAAGCCAAAAATGATCAAATTTGACATTTTTCGATAGAAAAAACATTTTTTGAAAATTTTCGTTTTTTCAACATGAGAGTCATGACTATACAAATCATTGAAATTTTGATCCAAGTAAGTCAAAATGTATACATAGAGGTCCTTTATGACTGGACTAAGTAGAAATAAACCAAAAATGATCAAACTTGACATTTTTCGATAGAAAAAACATTTTGTGAAAATTTTCGATTTTTCAACATGACAGTCATGACTATACAAATCATTGAAATTTTGATCCAAGTAAGTCAAAATGTATACATAGAGGTCCTTTATGACTGGACAAAGTATAAATAAGCCAAAAATGATCAAATTTGACATTTTTCGATAGAAAAAACATTTTTTGAAAATTTCCGATTTTTCAACATGAGAGTCATGACTATACAAATCATTGAAATTTTGATCCAAGTAAGTCAAAATGTATACATAGAGGTCCTTTATGACTGGACTGAGTTTAACTAAGCCAAAAATGATAAAATTTGACATTTTTCGATAGAAAAAACATTTTTTGAAAATTTTCGATTTTTCAACATGAGAGTCATGACCATACAAATCATTGAAATTTTGATCCAAGTAAGTCAAAATGTATACATAGAGGTCATTTATGACTGGACTAAGTAGAAATAAGCCAAAAATGATCAAATTTGACATTTTTCGATAGAAAAAACATTTTTTGAAAATTTTCGATTTTTCAAGATGAGAGTCATGACTATACAAATCATTGAAATTTTGATCCAAGTAAGTCAAAATGTACACATAGAGGTCCTTTATGACTGGACTAAGTACAAATAAGCCAAAAATGATCAACCTTGACATTTTTCCATAGAAAAAACATTTTTTGAAATTTTTCGATTTTTCAACATGAGAGTCATGACTATACAAATCATTGAAATTTTGATAAAAGTAAGTCAAAATGTATACATAGAGGTCCTTTATGACTGGACTAAGTATAAATAAGCCAAAAATGATCAAATTTGACATTTTTCGATAGAAAAAACATTTTTTGAAAATTTCCGATTTTTCAACATGAGAGTCATGACTATACAAATCATTGAAATTTTGATCCAAGTAAGTCAAAATGTATACATAGAGGTCCTATATGACTGGACTTAGTATAAATAAGCCAAAAATGATCAAATTTGACATTTTTCGATAGAAAAAACATTTTTTGAAAATTTCCGATTTTTCAACATGAGAGTCATGATTAAACAAATTATTGAAATTTTGATCCAAGTAAGTCAAAATGCATAAATAGAGGTCCTTTATGACTGGACTAAGTAGAAATAATCCAAAAATTATCAAATTTGACATTTTTCGATAGAAAAAACATGTTTTGAAAATTTTCGTTTTTTCAACATGAGAGTCATGACTATACAAATCATTGAAATTTTGATCCAAGTAAGTCAAAATGTATACATAGAGGTCCTTTATGACTGGACTGAGTTTAACTATGCCAAAAATGATAAAATTTGACATTTTTCGATAGAAAAAACATTTTTTGAAAATTTCCGATTTTTCAACATGAGAGTCATGATTAAACAAATTATTGAAATTTTGATCCAAGTAAGTCAAAATGCATAAATAGAGGTCCTTTATGACTGGACTAAGTAGAAATAAGCCAAAAATGATCAAATTTGACATTTTTCGATAGAAAAAACATGTTTTGAAAATTTTCGTTTTTTCAACATGAGAGTCATGACTATACAAATCATTGAAATTTTGATCCAAGTAAGTCAAAATGTATACATAGAGGTCCTTTATGACTGGACTGAGTTTAACTAAGCCAAAAATGATAAAATTTGACATTTTTCGATAGAAAAAACATTTTTTGAAAATTTTCGATTTTTCAACATGAGAGTCATGACCATACAAATCATTGAAGTTTTGATAAAAGTAAGTCAAAATGTATACATAGAGGTCCTTTATGACTGGACTAAGTAGAAATAAGCCAAAAATGATCAAATTTGACATTTTTCG